>NC_052324.1:27219811-27220113 GCF_016432855.1 Salvelinus namaycush
GCAGCATTCCCCAAGAAAGGATGGCTTTCACTTCAGCAGTAATAAATTCATGAACTTCTTTGAGGAAAAGATCATGATCATTAGAAAGCAAATTACGGACTCCTCTTTAAATCTGCGTATTCCTCCAGGGCTTAGCTGTCCTGGATCTGCACAGCTCTGCCAGGGCCTGGGATCGGGAGAGACACTTAAGTGTTTTAGTACTATATCTCTTGAAACAATGATGAAAATAATCATGGCCTCTAAACCTTCAAGCTGCATACTGGATCCTATTCCAACTAAACTACTGAAAGAGCTGCTTCATG